>NC_139723.1:45041847-45071847 GCF_964211835.1 Anser anser
GTAGAAAGAGAATTTTACTAAAACCAACACAGTTATCTGCAAATAAGATTACATTTTTTTTGTCTGTACATTTGGAACTGATTCAAATGTTGATCATTTCACACTCCTGTTTCATGTAGGAATCAATCTTGTCTTTTCTATTAAGAGCTTGCTTGCCAAATCATGATTTTAATCTATTATACAGACCACTCTGGCTAGATTCTGCATGTGTCCAGAGCCAAAACCTTAATATTTTATATAAACAATGCATAGTGTGGTGACTAATCCCTGTTTTGCCCTTTGTCTTCATGTGTAACAAGAGCAGATAGCTCTTGGGCAGCACTGGTTGATATACCACTCTTCAGTAATCCCATCCTTCTTCACATATGAAGATAAATGCTGTAAGAGAGCTCAATTATCAGCTGTAGTATATAATTCATATATTCTTTTCTGCATGTCACTCTTCAGGACTAGAATGGCTTGAGATGACAGGCATGGAAAAATAAGAGTGTTTTGAAAGTAGGGGAGTAACAGATTTTGAAGGGAGTAAAACTTTTGGTAAGTTAACGTTATCACACCAGTAAAATAAATGTAATGTTGTTTTAACATACTAATAGGAGGAATATTTATGTTTTCTATGACATATATATACACAGTTTGTATTCGTGTTTCTGTTATTTGACCTAGGCTGATGGCTTTGGAGAAGGACAAGGTTATGAGAAAAACAATGCTTGTCCAGTAAATAGAAAGACAATGGCTCATCACAATAGTAATGTTTTGTAGATCAGAACTCAAGACTTTGAAGTATTTTGCTGAAGTTTGACTTAAATGTGTCAAATGCTGCTTTTAAAAGTGTTCATAAATACTTTGCTGGATTGAGAGCTTTTCTGAGTGTCTGTCCTGATGGACACCATCAGAATTTAAAAATGTAACAGAAAATGTAAAAGAAAATTTTGACTGTAGTCAGAAGTTTTCAAAGAAAAATAAGTAACTAACTTCTTCTGATCCAACAGGGAGACTTCAATACTGTGATTTTCAAGTTTATCCTCATAATATGTACAGACATTTTAAAATGCTGTCAGCTTCTCAGATTACATTAAGTTCAGTGAACACATAACCATGTCACAGTCCTTAAGGAGAATAATTGCATTGTTTGCTTTAGAGATTTCTACTTAAAGATTTTATTTATTTATTTATTTATTTAACTATTTATTTATTTATTTTTACCATGTAGCCTATATTTCAGTGTTGCTTTGGAAAATTTCAAAAGTTAAGGGCTCTGTGTGATTTTGTTTGATTTTGAAATTTTTCTGTCTTTATGTAGAAACATAACCCTATAAAACATGCCTGAGCTGAAAACAATGTGTCATGGGTCCTCTCCTCACAGGAGCATGCATGTGCCCCCAGATACTAAAAGATTTCTCATATTTTTTAAAATAAGTTTCCTCCAGGTTTTGTTTTCTTTCACAGTTTGTTCTGAAACAAAAATAGTCTGGATTTCTATTTACCACGCCACTGGAACATTCAAGTGAACTAGCTCAATATTTTTATTAGATGAAACACAGTATTCACATTATCTGCCCTCAGGGAAAATGGACTGCTTATGATAGTACAGGATCAACCTTCTTTTGAGAGACATGAACCTATACATTAACCATGATAGGTGGGTTTTGCACATAATACATTCAAGGAGGTAGTTCTGTATGAATGGGGTAGTTGAAATCCTGGAGTTTTTCAACCAGGAAATATATGAAATATGTTGAAAATATCATGTAATTTGCAAACAAACAAAAACAAAAAAAAACCCACTTTCTGTGTTACAAATTAAGCATGAGAAACAGCACCAACTGTGCAACAGTCCTGGAAATTTATGCTTTTTGGTGTGTTATAATTCTACTGGTTCCACATTTTGGTCCATGCTTGTTCCTGAAAAAAAGAGGTTTCAAGAGGTTGGAAGGAGAACATTCTTTTTCTGACCTTTGGTCTGCATTGATACAGAGTAGACTTACATAAAAGTTAAAGAAAAAAATAATCTCAGTGACCGCAAATCTTATCCTCTTGTAGGTAAATGGGAATGAACCATTAATTTGGAAGTCCCAGCACAATGCTGTCTACGTGGCAGCCATACAAAAGCTTGGTCCTAAAACCTTGCTCACAATCACACAAGTGTGCGCATCTGTGGCATATGCTAGAGAGCTATTTTTGTGTATCAACATTGTTTCGTATAGTAGGAAGCTTTCCTATCAAAATATTTGGCTTAAAAATGGAATAGAATCAGATATTTTTATTTATTTATTTAATTTTCAATCCTCTAGAATTGCAACACAGGATAAAAAGAAGGACCAATAAAATCATAGAATGGTGAAAGATTTGGGTTGGAAGGGACCTTAAAGATCACCTAGCTCCGACCCTCCTGCCATGGGCAGAGAGATCTCCCAGTACATCCTGTTGCTCAAAGCCCCATCCAACCTCGCCTTAAACACTTCCAGAGAACAGGGCATTCGCAAATTATCTGGGCAACCTCTTCCAGTGTCTCACCACCCTCATCGTAAAGAGTTTCATCCTTATATCTAATGTAAATAGTCTCTTTTAGATTCAAGCCATTACCCCTTTTCATAGCACCATGTTCCCTGAAAAAGAGTCCCTCCCCAGCTTTCCTGTAGGCCCCCTTTAGGAACTGGAAGACTGCTATGATGTCTCCCTGGAGCCTTCTCTTCTCCAGGCTAAACAACTCTAGCTCTATCAGCCTGTCTTCGTAGAAGAGGTGCTCCAAACTTCTTATTATCCTCGTGGCCATCCTCTGCACTCATTCTAATACATCCATGTCCTTCTTATGTTGAGGGCCCCAGAGCTGAATGCAGTGCTCCAGGTGGATTCTCATGAGAGCAGACGAGGAGAATCACCTCCCTCAACCTGCTGGCCTAGCTTCTTTTGATGCAGTTGAGGATATGGTTGGCATTCTGGGCAGCAAGGGCACATTGCTGGCTCTTGTTGAGCTTCTCATCAACCAACACTAGCAAAGTCTCTTCTCCTCAGAGCTGTTCTCAGTCTGTTCTCCACCAGGACTGTATTTGTATTTAGGCTTGCCCCAGCCTTGGTGAATGACAGAATGACCTTGCTCTTGGCCTTGTTGGACTTCATAATGTTCACACAGGCCCACCTCTCAAGCCAGTCAAGGTCCCTCTGTATGGCATCTTCCCTCCAGTGTTTTGACTGCACCATGCAGCTTGGTGTCATCAGCAGACTTGATGAGGGTGCACTTGATCTCACTGTCCATGCTGCCAAGAAAGATTTTAAACAGTGATGGCTGCAATATCAAACCCTGAGGAACACCACTCATCACTGGTCTCCACCTGGATATCAAGCCATTGACCACAACTCTTTGAGTGTAACCATCCAGACTATTCCTTACCCACCGAGTGGTTCAACTGTCAAATCCAAGTCTCTCCAATTTAGGGACAAAGATATCATGGGAGATAGTGTCAAATGCTTTCCACAAGTCCAGGCAGATGAAGTCACAGAATCACAGAATCACAGAAATGTAGGGGTTGGAAGGGACATCAAGAGATCATCGGGTCCAACCCACCTGCCAAAGCAGGTTCCCTAGAGAAGGTTGCCCAGGTAGGAATCCAGACAGGCCTTGAATATCTCCAGAGAAGGAGACTTCACAGCCACCCTGGGCGGCCTGTTCCAGTGCTCTGTTCCAGAAGAAGTTCTTTCGAATGTTGGCGCAGAACTTCCTGTGTTCTATTTTTTGGCCATTGCCCCTTGTCATGTCCCCACAAACCACTGAAAAGAGATTGGCCAAATCCCACTGTCTCCCACACTTAAGACACTTGTAAACATTGATAAGATCCTCTCTCAGTCTTTTTTTTCTCAAGGCTGAACAGACCCAGGTCTCTCAGTCTTTCCTCATAGGGAAGATGCTCCAGGCCCCGTATCATCTTTGTGGCCCTCCGCTGGACTCTTTCCAGGAGATTCCTGTCTTTTTTGTGCCGGGGAGCCCAGAACTGGACACAGTACTCCAGGTGAGGACCAGGGCAGAGTTGAGGGGGAGGATCACCTGCCTTGACCTGCTGGCCATGCTCCTTTTAATGCACACAAGGATCCCATTGGCCTTCTTGGCCACCAGGGCACACTGCTGGCTTATGGTCAACCTGTTGTCCACCAGGATCCCCAGGTCTTCCTCCTCAGAGCTCCTATCCAGCAGGTCATCCCCCAGCCTGTACTGATACATGCAGTTGTTCCTTCCCAGGTGCAGGACTTGCTGTTGTTAAACTTCATTTGTTTTTTTCCTGCTCAGTTCTCCAGCCTGTCCAAGTCAGTTGTTCTTTACCTGTCCACCAACGCTGTGGCCACTTTGTAGAAGACCACCAGGTCTGTCAGGCATGATCTGCCCTTAGTGAAGTTATGTTGGCTGTCACCAGACACCTCCTTGTTTTCCATGTGCCTTAGCATAGTTTTCTTGAAGATCTGCTCCAGGATCTTGCTGGGCACAGAGGTGAGACTGACTGGCCTGTAGTTCTCTGGCTCTTCCTTTTTTCTGTTTTTAAAACTGGGGGCTATGTTTCCTCTCTTCCTGTCGGGGGAACGTCACTGGATTGCCATGATTTCTCAAATATGATGGACAGTGGCTTAACAACTTAATCTTCCAGTTCCCTCAGGACCCACAGATGCATCTCATCTAGCCCCACGGAATCTTCAGGTTTCCTAGATGGTCTCATACCCGATTTTCTCCTACAGTGGGTGGTTCTTCATTCTCCCAGTCCCTGCCTTTGCCTTCTGGGACTTGGGCTATGTGGTTAGAGCACTTGCTGGTGAAGACTGAGGCAAAAAAGTCATTGAGTACCTCAGCCTTCTCCATAACCTGGGTAATCAGGTGTTCCTTTTCCTTCTGGTGAGGGCCCACAGTTTCCTCAGTCTTCCTTTTATCACTGATGAACCTACGGAAGCCTTTTTTGTTGCCCTTGATGTCCCTGGCCAAATTTAATTCTAATAGGGTTTTAGCTTTCCTAACCTGATCCCTGGGCATTTACACAAGTTTTCTGTATTCCTCTTAGCTTATCTTTCCTTCTTTCACCCTTTCTAGGCCTTCTTTTTCCTTCTAGAGTTTGTCCAGGAACTCCTTGTTCATCCTTACACGACTCCTGGCTTTCTTGCCTGACTTCCTCTTCATAGGGATGGCTTGGAAGAGGTGATCCTTGAATATTAACCATTTATCTTGGGCCATTCTTCCTTCCAGGGCTTTTTCCCATGATGTTCTACCAAGCAGATCCCTGCAGAGGCCAAGGTCTGCTCTCCCGAAGTCCGGAGTAGTGAGATTGTTGTGCTCCCTCCTCGTTGCCCTCAAGATCCTAAACTCTATACCAATTTGTGGTCACTGCATCCCAAGCTACCCTTGATCTTCAAACTCCCAACCAGCCAACCTTTCCTGGTTGGTGAGAGTGAGGTCTGGCATATCACCTCTTCTTGTTGGTTCCTTTGACACTTGGAGAAGGAAGTGATTACCAATGCATTCCAGGAACCTCCTGTATTGCCTATGTCCTGCTGTGTTTTCCCTCCAACAGATATTGGGGTGGTTGAAGTTCCTCATGGGGACTAGGGTTTATGAATGTGAGGCTGCTTCTATGTGTTTATAGAAGGCCTCTTCTGCTTGGTCTTCCTGGTCAAGTGGATTGTAACAGACTAACACTGTAATGTCACCTCTCCCTTCCCTCCTCGGAATCCTGACCTATACACTCTCTGTCAGCTCCTTATCTATCCCCAGGCGGAGCTCCATGCACTGCAAGAATCATCACCTGGTCCATAGCATAACAGAATGTATTTACTGAAACAAAGAAAGAAAGACTGTATTAAGACATTACTCTGTTTGGCAGCACTTCTATGGACAAAAGGGACGTTTCCTCATATTGATTTTCAGATGCAGTTCCCTGTTCACCACAATTTGGTTCCTGTAGTAATTGGTACAAAATCAATATTTTTTATGTACCTCTCAGCCCACATCCCAAATAATCTTGTTTAAAAAGATAGACCCAATAGTCCAAAGGACAGCTAAACCCTTGGAATGCTTTTATATGAACAAGAATCAGAAAAATTTCATTGCCTGAAACCCAAAAATAAAATAACTTACCTCAAAGCACGAGTGAGGGAATGACAAGTTTATTATAAAATCATTTTGGTTTTGATTCCATAATGGATTTTGATGGAAAACTAAATGAATCATCTTATCTTTTATTTGTGCAGAGAAGCTCTGAGCAGCCGCTGAGCTTTCCCCAGACACAATGTATGTTCTGAATGGTTGGACACTTCTGGTCGTTTTGCAGGCTTGCCTGCGGTTGTTATGCTCTGCACAAGATGTATTTGCTCAAGGGGTTCAGTCATCACGCTAAATAAAATCGTTCACTTTGGTTGGCAAATATTGACTCAAGCTGTTACGCTTTTATGTATTTCAGAGACTCACAATGTTTGAGGGCTCAGCAAGCAAACAAGAACAGGTACAGGAAGTTATTGTGATGTTTTGGACTGATGTTTGTTTTTCTGCTGCTGATGTATGTTCTCCATTGTGTGTGGCTTGTTACTAATGACCTTGTTATATAGTGCACCACTGCTGATAAGGCCAAAGGCTTTAACATAATACAAATACATTTCACATTTCCACTTGAAGAGTTTATTTTAATTGTGTTTTGAAATATACTGTACCCTAAAGGCGCTCTCTTCTCTGTAATGTACTTTCTAGAAATAAAATCCTGTGAAGAATGGAATGTATAATGGGGTGAGGTGTAATGGACAGTTTTCTATTCAATTGGATCTGATAGTATCCATTCAGCATAAATCTAAATCCTGAACTATGGAAGAAAATTAAACAGGAGGTCAGAAATAATGGTTTTTCTGAATGTTTGGTTTATTCATTTCTCCAAGGGAGAGAAATAGGCAAATATTGAAAAGCATCTTAAAGATTCCTAGTTTTTATGTTCCTTTTCCCATTTGTTACTCCTCTTGAAAAACTGCAGAGTCATGAGCATGCAACATTTGTTTTGCTAATTGAAGAATGTCTCCCTACAAATTATTAGCTTCCAGGGTGTATTTTATTTATTTATTTATTTATTTTTATCAGTTACCTCATTCCAGAGGTAACATGACCATAATCTGAGGTTTGATGCATTTCAGAAGCCATTGTTGGAGCCAGCATCACGCAGAAGTCATGTAGAAGAATTGTTGTTAAAAAAGCACAGATTCAAAAGCAATTGAGGAGGAAATCTGTCAATGAATTTAGAAAATTCTAGGTGTTTTACTATATTAAATAGTTTAAGAAAAATTAAATCATGACTTCATTTTGTCACTGATTCTTTATTAGTGATTGAACTTTGGACTGCTGATCTTGAGAAAGCTGGCCAGATCTTGTAGGAGGTGGAATATTTGGAAAAAATTCTGACCTAAAAATGTATATATCTGGTTTCCATCATTATTGCTAAGTTTTTCTTATTTCTGTGCTGGGACTGAAATTTCATCTCTTTGAAATATCTAAGCTAATGTTATATACATGTGAAGGTGCTTACATATACTCATAACAAGAGTGGACAAGTACTATATGGAGAGTTTCATTGGGAGATTACAACATGTATGAACCACACCAAGCTCAGGAAATTCCCCCAGCTGAAAGTAGTTGGAGACTAGGGGCAAGCATATTCCATACTTATTCTTACATATTCTCTGATTCTCTATTACAAATGTTATTTGAGAAAGAATATGAACCTCCAAGAACCCCTGTACAGACCCCAGGGAGGTGACTTAACACTCGTTTGTTGTCTTCAGAGTGTAAAGGATAAAAAGCTCTGCCTACAACAACTCAGCATGAAATGGATTTTGTGTTGATGTTGTGCTGGGCATAGGGGCATAGCTCAGAAGAACAAAGGCTTGCAGATTTCATAATCACAGAAATGACATCTCATGAATTACAAAGCTATCTGTAGGTATATTCAAGTTACTGAGAGTCCCATGAGAACTATCATACCTTACTAGGAATACCTCCCAGAATATTAAACTAACAGGCTACAGAATCCTCTTGCACATTCTAATAGGTGAAGAAAAGAAGAGAAGGACTTGAGCTTTCTTGAAGTTTTAACCCTTTTAACTTTTTCCAGCCTAATCTTGAGACGGAAAGATCTACCTGAAAAGATTAATGACAGAAAAAGCCTTTAGTTTCTTCACAGAAGATCTGGTTTCTAGAGATATAATTGTCTGGATTATGCTTCAGCATGAAAAAGTGAACAATACAGGAAGAACCAATTCCTGGCTGAAGGTCTGACTCCAGCAGGACGGTCATTCTTTATCAGTATTTGCTCTTCATACATCCAAGAAAAGAATGCAAATAGAATGATATATTGTCTATTCTCCAGCGATAAAATTGAAAGGTAATGTTTAATCAGTAGTTATGTGTTCTGATTTTTATGTTATGGGCTGACATATGTACAGCAAAGAGTTGAAACAAATGCATCACACGATAATTCTGGGATGCTGCAAGAGGAAGTAGCTTATCTACTGGGGTTAATGTTGCTAGTTAAATTTTACCTGATTTAAAAACGATAAAAGTATACGTCTTGCCAATAGAAGAGTCAGAATGGAGAAGTTCAGAGAGAAATAACCTAAGGCTTGTTTCTAAGATGATTCCAAATTAAATTTATAAAAGATCTTGTTGCAACAAATTTAGAAATACAGATTGGGTGCAGGAATTACATTAAAATTCTATGGTCTCTGCGCATGTTGTCAATAAAAAGATCACAGTGACTCAAAACTGTTAGTTTGATGATGTTCAACTTAGAGGAGGAGTAGAAGTGCTGTTGTGAAATATAGTGTTCGTTAAAAACTTTGCTAGTTTATGTGGATTCTGAAAATGTTATTTGTTGTCCATTAATAATATGTTTTTAAACTAATCGCACTATTAATGAAAATCAGATATAGTCTATTGTTTATTTCAGCCTTCTTAAAATGGCACGGCTCACAATTCTGTTAGAATCCAAGCAGATGAGAAATGACCTTTTAAAATTTACATTCCAAATTATGGGATCAAAAAGGAAGTTATTTTCTGGTCTTTCCAAAGAGTCAAGTAACTCTGGAATCATTGCAAATCAGTGTTTGCTTTGCAACTACAACAGATTATCTGGATAAATCTGTTTACTAGACAGATCAGGAGAATACATAATTGCCTAAAGTTCAGTGGCAGAGGTTAGATCACTCAGAGCTTGCTTTCTGGGAACATGCTGGTTTGTTCAAAAATATTATTAGAACAACTGTTTCTCATTTTGGGGTTTCCACTTACTAAGTCTGTGATTGCTGATTCTCCATGAAATAAAAAGAAGATTGAGCATATGATTTTCCCCCAAAATACAAAATTTTCTATTATAAGGCAATTGAAGGTGACATGATTGTCTTAAAAATAAACAAACAAACAAATAAATAAATGTGTGCAGTAAAAAGAAGAAAGTTTTCTTAGGTTAAAAAAAACAACTACAGGTACATATTGTAACTAGAGACAAACAGTAGTGAGTTCCACAATAAAAAGACTCTGGAAGAACACTTATTTGATGTCTATTTTATCTATAAATTGAGTCCAAGCTCTCCTAAATTTAAACATCAGTTGACATTTTTCTTTGGAAAAAGTCCACCCAGGTACTTAAGAGAAAAGGCAAGGTCTTCAGTGCTGTGTTGCAACAGAATAGCTTTTTCATGCTCTTAGAGCATTAAGGCCTGCATTGTTCTGTGAAGATGTCAGCTGTGGATCCTAATTCGTGGTTCTCCAGCAGAACCTGGAGAGATGGGTAGTGACTGCAAACTTTAACAGGTGTAATCTAGCAAAATGTTGAAAACCTTGAGACTCAAATGAAATTCCAGAGCTTTTGCAGTATGGGTTTTTATGTAAAATATTTTACAGAAATTTAATACTGAATAGGTCTTATATTTACCTGGAGACTGTACTCAGTTCACAGTATACAATAAGAAACCTTATGAGCTATTGCAATGTAGAAATCTTTCAATGAGTTGGACTATTCTGTATTGACTGAATTTTGTTGTTGTTGTTGTTTTCCAGCAAATACTACTGATTGCTTACTGACACTCTAGATATATTCTAATATATATTTTTAAAATTATGTGTGCCACAATATAATTCAACACTCTGCCTCTTCAGTAATTGCTGTATGCAATTATGCTTTAAACTGAGTATAACTATTTTTTCCACCTGAAAAGTATAAATATATATTTATATTTATAACTGAAAAATTTGTAATGCAGAAGCAATTCTGTAGGTATAAAAATGGATGACACTTCTGCAGTTTTTCCTTTACAGAACTCCTATTCCAGAGTAAAAACACTGTCCCTGATGGAAATAGGGGCATTATGGTAATGGTTGTTGTCCCTGCTTGAGCAAGGGGGTTGGACCAGATAACCTCCAGAGGTCCACTCCAAATTCTGTGATTCTATAGCCTATCATTTCAAGTTATATATCTGTTAATATAACTGTAACTGTAGGGTTTAAATACCATTTACATATGGAAACTGCTTCAGACTTGTTCATCACAATATTGAACATAATAGTTGTGACAAGACCTTTACACTGTAGCAATACTTAACGGGTCGCGGGCCTTTGGACAGTTGTTTTTCTTTCTTGATGAACGCTGAAGAACATTATAAAGAGAAAGCAAGAGAAAGTTTGTGTTGGGAAGAATGGCTGTACACCTGGCAGTGGTGATGTAACCGTGTGACTGAGAGCTGTGAATGAATGACTCGTGTCATTCTCCACCAGGAAGCACCTGATTCTCCCCACTGTCTCCTGTAACAAAGCTTATGGCAGAAAGATAGCTGGGAGAGACCACTGATGGGAGAGACCTTTCCTTTAGGGCATGCCTTCCCATTCAAGGGCTTTCTGTCTGTTGCCTCTCTCTGAGTGCTCCTGTTGTTGTCTTTACACTAGCACTATTGTCTTTGTGTAGGGGCAATGACTTAGCCCTTTAGCTGGAACCAGTTTAAGGCTGGCGGGTCTTTCATTTGTTGGGCCATTAGATAGTGCACTTGCTTGAGAATTTAAATTGAGAACTTAAAACAATTCATTAACAAACACAGAAGCAAAATGTTAAGGCAAAGATATAAACAGGTTAAACGGTTAACTCCAGGAAATAAGTATTTGGAGAAAGGAAAACACTGATGAATGATATGGGGCTCTTTTACAGCTAAAGATGCACTCTTCTTTCTTCCTTACACAGAGCTGGATAGATTTATTCCACAAAGGGTAATTGACTTTCTCCTTAGCAGGATGCAAAGTCAAGATGGCTGGTAATTTAAGGCATTGAAGGTTATTACTAAATTAGATTGACAGGATCGAGGGGAAAAAATGCAGCTACTGTAAAAGCAAAGTGATTTTTTTTTGAGTTGATACGGCCAAAGAGTACTCAAAAAGAAGAAGAATTAAAGTAACCTTTGCAATATCTTGTAGCTTGTAGTCACAGATATTTTGGCTGTCATGAAGCTCATATTGATATGATAAAAGGGGACTGAGTTGAATGGGTAATTCTTGGATCTTCATTAAGAATTTGTTCCAGGATTCATCATGTGATGATGTTGCTGAATTAAAGCCAAAGGCTGTAAACTGCTGATGAAGATAAGCTTTCTGTATTTACATGTGTGAAACTCCTGATTTATTTATTTATTTGTTTATTTATTTATTTATTTATTTATTGTATATTTGTTTTATTTAGTTTGTTTCGTATTATTTATTACTATTTATAACCAAGGAACTAGTTTTGCATAGATTTCATGAAGATAGAAAAAAAAAATCTGTCTTATTTGTGGTGCAGGAAAGTGTATTGCAAGCAAATACTGAATAAAACTTTAATGAGTCCATGACTGGTACTAGCTGACGTAATAGCAATAGTGGGTGAGATTAGCACTGTGCTTGTATGGCGATCCTTCAGACTGAAAGAGTGTATTAATTCAGAGTGCTCTTTCGTTACTTTTCATTGTGTTTTTCAAAAAAATAAAAAAATAAAAGTTACAATCTTTGTTGTATAACACATGAAATAACAGTAGCTTAATATGTATATGGTCCATTTCACTTTGTCTTTTTAACTACTATATTCACAATGAGAAAATAGAAAAATACTTATGTCTGTAATCTTGAAAGAGGGTACGTGAGAAGTCTGGATTATACATATTTAAAAAAAAAAGACAGAAAGAAAAGACACCTCACAGTGATACAGAATACAAGAAAGCACTAGAATTAATTGACTTTCACTCTACCATAGAACATACAAGCTACAGAACTAGTAAACAGTTTGTGTCTGTCCACCTTACCCTTTTTTTGTCTAGTCATTTTTTACAGTTGATTAAGTTCCTCATTAAGAGTTGGCAAGCTATGGATTTTCCTTGAAGTACTGCCATATTGTGTTGTATTCTGTGTTTTGTATCTAAGTTATGATAATAGATATGATTAGGTTGTACAAACGACCCCTTCCCCCCCCCCCCCAACATCTGAAAAGTCTGCTGCAAAAGACCACATCAGTTTTGTGTCCAGTTATGGCACCCAGGCAGGACCTGTTGGGCTAAACAGAGCTAACTGTTGGTCTTTCTGAATCATCTGACTGTAATAGGTCCATGCACTTTCCTTGGAAATGGTAATTACTGTGCACAATGAGTACCTCTCCCAGAAATAACAATGTGCTGCACAGTAAGAAGTACAGAATCAGTCCAGTCAGGAATAGATGTGACTTTGAATATAGTAGTAAATATATTTTCTTGTTGACAAAATATTCAAAGGCATTTATTTATTTATTTATTTATTTATTTATTTATTTTTACAAGATTTCCCAGACATAAATCAATATGGCCACATTTGAATATGAAAGAATAAGAAACACTAAGTATAGATTTCAGCACTTAATAACTACTCATTCTGTTTATTTCCCAGTTTTCTTTGTTATTTTTTTCCTGTCTCTGCTAAGAGCCAACATATTTTTGGCTTTCAGTTTGAAGTGTGAGGCACTGCCAATCAGTAGGAAATATAAAACAGATAAGATTCATATAAAGTCTTTTGAACTGTTAAAATCTCTGGATGGGAAATGTATGTTAAGTTGTTTATATTTGGCACAAGAAGAAAAAGTTCCATTTTTAAATTCAAAACATCTCCACCTTTGTAAATGAAAATAAATCACATGGGTCATATAGAGTTCCACTTCTGTAAAATTCATCATAGGTCCGATAAAAGTTTATATAAGTCAGCAACCTTATCTGTGGCTTGTTTGAAAGTCATTTTGAAGATTAAAATTAGGTGTCTCTTTGCACTGTATCCTTTGGATAAGTAGTGTATTAGTAACATGCTCATGACACAGTAAAAACACTGTTTTGTTAGTGTTTTAATACTTTAAAACAGATACACAATGTTTCTGTGTCATTCTAGCTCACCCATATTAGCCCAATACTTTTAATTTGTTAAGGATGTCTATCTAGAGCTGATGTCTCTATATTTTGCTTTTGTTATTGTTGTTGTTTTTATTTGTTTTGTTTTGTTTATAGACAAAAATCTTCATGGATAAACACCCAGAATTCTGTAGTTATATAAATTTGCAGGCTGTGTGGAAATGTGCTGTCCCAGTTTTCTGAATATTAACAGTATTGGAACTCAAAGTTAGTGTTCACATTAGTGGTGAGTTTTTCTGTATCAGTGTGTGCATCACTTTTTGTATCATATGTGTACAGGATGTAGCTCAGAGATTCTGGATGGCAGTAAATCTCAAAGATGAAGTTGAGAACAGCATCACCTTTGGAACAGTTAGGCATTGCTAATGAGTACTAATCATATGGCAATTCAGAGAGTGAGAAGCAGTCTCTGGCATAGCTGCAAGCTGTTTTATGGAACATCTTATATTTCAAAGCCAGCAGAATCAGTAATAGCTGAAAAAGATGTTCAGGACAGGCTTGCCAAAATAAAAACACTTCAGCAATTGAAAACATTCTCTAGAATCTGCAGTAATGGAAGCCTCCTCAAAGGAGAAGCTTAACCTTGAAACCTTGTGACATTTTGGCTTTGGTTGGAACACCCTTTCACTCACAGATTTGGTTGAGTAGACACTAATTTAATTCAGGGAGAAAAATCTCTTAGAATGATAATCAAGGGTTATGCAATGTTGGCAGAAGCATGGTTAGAGGGGTAGTATTTAAGCTAGTGCTTATGCTCTTATCTTTTTTAGATCACTTAATCTAGGAATTTTCATGAGAAAAGTACTTCTTTCCAACATTTTCGCAAAGCAGAGATCATACAGCTACAAAGATTTCAGAAGACTAGGGAAACCCAAACCATTCTAGTTGCATTTTCTCAAGGAGGTTGTAAACCAAGTTACAGAGGATACATAAGCTTCATCATTTAGATTTGAAAGGTCTTTTAGTCTTTTAGGGTATTATGAAATCTAATGCATTTAGAGGTTGTGAAAATTCAAGTGTTATTTTTCCTGCCCACCCCCTCACCCCCTGCCTCCTAACCCCATCATCCCCCCAGTGAACGGCAAGAGAAAGCAAATACATTTTTAAAAGCTTCTATTCTGTAACTAAGAGAAACATCACCAACTTTTCGATTTACATAAAAGATTTTCACAGAATACAATCATTTACAATAGGGTCTACGTGAAAATGCAAGTAATTCAACTGCATTAATGATATTTGACATTGCATTTGATAAAGGTGACTGTATAGCAGATGCCTTACTAATGACGTGCCTTACTGTACAAACATAGTAAAATGTAAAAATATATAAAATAGTCTTATTTTGCTCAGTATTGAAAAGAACATGCAGTACTCTCAAGATAAAATGAATAGTTGTCAAGGTTGGGAGAATATGAAAGAGGAACTTTTTTAACACAAAAGTGATGTCACTTCAGTCTTTTTGGATCACATCATTTGGATTTGTAAAGATATCATTGAACTGAGGAAATGATCTCACCCTGCAGCATAAACATGGCCTGTTCTGAGGATATGAAACTCAGAGCTGGAAAATCAGAAGTCTTCAGTGGAAAGACAGAAGTTATTGAAGAAGAAATATTTTATGAAAATAGGTAAAATTTCTGCAAATAAAGTGTGTGCCTTGTAATGAGATTCTCATATATCTGAACAAGCAGCTGCAACCTTGTTGAATTCCCCAACTATTTGGTGCTAATCAAGGCAGAATTTAACACCTGTTTTCAAGAATACTGGTGAACGCTTCAATGCTGGTATTACACGAATGGTCAGTTATTTTTCTGGATTATGACTGAAGATACTTGCTAAAGATGCAAATTTGCATTTTTATTGTTTATTTTTTTCCAAATCTTTGTGAATAGTTACTATTTGGATTTCTATAACAACCTTCAATTACCATTGTAGCCTTTGGACCAAAGTTTGTGTAAACTTGATGTTAACTTTTGGATGACTTAACTTTCTTAAAAGTGGATGTAGAACTCAAAGGTTAATAAAATTTTAATTTTCATAGTTGCTGTGGATGGGAGGGAATGAAGATGAAAGAGCCAGACTTTTCTCACTAGTGGCCAGTAACAGGGTTAGAGGCAGTAGATAGAAAGTGAAAATTCCATCTGTACACAAGAAGCACTACATTTTTATTATTATTGTTATTATTATTATTTTTTAACTGTGAGGATAATAAAGCTTCAACCAAAAAAAAAAAAAAATCCCAACCCTATGGAAAAGCTGAGGAAGAGCTAGCTTCACAAAGAATTAGGAACATTTTAGTAATTTAATACTGGGTAACTTACTGGTCTTCACTATAGATAAGAGTTTTAGCAACATGTTCATACAGTTCTATTTGGTTGGTGATTTGACTGATTGAAATGGGAGCTCCTGAGAGATGTTACCAAGCCCATCCTATTCTCAGTCCTTGGTCGTAGTCCCATGTCAGCATAAAAGCAAAGGGTAAGAGAGCTCTATACTAAAAGCAGTATTATTTGAAATAACTTTAATATAAATATTTCTGGGTTCAGCCTGGAATTGCCCTCTCCTAAAGGCCATTCTGTTCTCATGGAAAGGCCTGGTATAATAGAAGGCTACTGAATCCACCTCTATTTGTAGATTAATATAATGTTGCTGTTTGGAATTGGCCTAATTCTACATTTGGGTAATCAGGAGTATCACATAATTAGTTCAGGAAGTTAGTGACAGCTGATAATATAACATGTTAGGAGGTGTATGTTCTTAACCATATAGCAGCATGTATTTACCTGGAGGTAAACACAACGCAACCAGGAGGAAAAGTGATAGGCTACCACATTAAATACTTTGCTAGATTTAGGTTTTTAGAAAATGTGTCTTTCCCCGAAATCAGAGAACCCAGCCTTAGCCTTTCTTCTCATCTATACTGTAGGCTGTAGAGATGAAAGGGTGGAAGCTCCTGTGCCAGGTACCCTCCTACCTGAGTCCAGATATGAGTTGCTCAGTGTCTTAGGAGGACCACTGAAAGGGAACCCAATAGTCAAGCCCTGTCTGGAGGTCTGCAGAATGCAGTGCTTTGAGGATGAAGTGATACTATGAGCTCGGAAGTCAAAAAAGGGCTGCAAGGACTTTTCACGTTACATTCCAAAGATTAATACCTCCCTATTACATTTTTGAGATATTGTGATATTAAGACATGAAATTATAATATTTTACCTTTATAGACAACATTCATGGTTTTCTTGTCATCTCTATGTTGATTTTTTGAAGACTATGTAACACTGATTCAAGGGTGTGTGTTTAGGGAATGATTGAAATATTAATGATCTAGTTACCAGGCTTAACTGATCTTGTTTTGAAACTGTTATGAGTGTGTTTGAGTCCCAGGTTAATTTAAATAATACCAGAGTTTTGGAAAAAGAATTGAATTCCATGAGATTTTCTTTATCTGTGTTTCCCATCTGGCTTGCTGTTACAAGCATTTAATCCTGTGTTTGCTGCCAATGTTTCCCAGAAAGTCTTATAATTGCTTGGAATTTGTATGAACAGTTCCAGTCTGGTGCACAATTAGGGATGCACTATAAAATTTTCATTGCTCGATTTAGTTGAAATTATAAGATGGATGGGGAACAATAATGTCCATAGTTGTACCATATAAAAATGACTACTGGAAATTTGCAACAGGGAAAATTTAATGGTAACAATTTCTTTCTCTTTTACTCCAAAGTTGAGGAGAGAGGGAAATATAGCAATTGAATTTAAAAAAAATGCTTGATGTTCTATGATTCTTTCCTTTTGTTTTTCCCTCACAGTAGTGGATCTCAAAACTGGAACCCCTGATTCAGAATATGTTTATGTGCCTCTTTAAGAGGCTGATGTGTGTTTTTGGAGGATATATAAACATGACAGGTTCTTTCCCTTCACCAGGAAAATAAACGTAAATATGTTACTTGTTTTTATATAAACAAAGGGTTCACTTTCTTATTTTGTTGACTCACATGCTCGCTGATGGTGCAGACAGGCATATGTCTAGTAATGATTGGCAGCTGACATCAACATGTCTTTAAAAAACCTGGCAGATTACTCAGTAGAGAATCCCCTTCCCCACATGGCTCTGATTGGAGGTGCATTTGAAAATAACTTAATGTTTACAACTTGTAGCAAGATACCTAAAGCTCCTGATTATTTTATTGTTTGTTTATCTAACTGATATGGTTTCAAAAAATTGTTATGTCTTTAGACACATTTGCAGTGAAGTCAGTAGGAGCTCTGTTGTGCAGCTGTAAGAGTTCAGAATGTAACAACAAATGCACTTGAACATTTATTAACAGGAGAACCTATGTAGTTGTGCAGTACCATGTCCAGTGCTGTTTGACCTAGTCTATGTAGTGGAATACCGTGGCTATTCACATTAATTTGTTTGCCTCATTGTGAAGCAGATTGAATAGCTCTGTTTCAGGTCTGTTTCTTTGACTACAAGGACATTTTTGGATTTTTTCCCCTGATCATATTGCTACTATTCCTGCTGTTATCTGGCATCTTGTAATAGATAGTAATCAAGAAATAGCTGTAATGGTCTTGTGTGTAGGTTTTCAGGCTGCTGAGCTTGAGGAATGAGGGAAGAAGGTAAAATTCTTCCTATATCACCTTTATTCTCAAAGTCCAGGCACCCATGCCCACTTCAAAACAGGCAGAAATGTAATCTATGTTTCTGAGACCACTCAAACATCTGACAGAATGGAAAAAACAGTTTAAGGACAGGAATTTGATACGTGACCCAGTTCAAAAAAGTGTCTGTGACTAAGTATCAGTTTGAAATAGTAAATAGATATGACAGCTTTCCCACACCTTATGTTTATATTACGCATTGCAGTCTTACTGCTTTGTCACGAGGAGACATGTCAGTATTTGGGACAAAATACTGATGTGACAGTCAGGACATAAATAGCCTGTTTGTCGAACTTTAGTAGTGAAGATCTGTGTTTCCTGCAATAAACAGCATATTCTATGTTTTATTGGGTGCTAGATGAATATAGAATTTATAGTGAATAATTTTTTAAACATAAATTGTTGAATAATTTTTTAATTATTATTATTTTTTTAGCAGTCACCAAGAGGTAGCCTGACACATATGGAATATACCATGATGATAGCGTTGTCTTACAAAATAAGTAATTACATTGGCAGATTTCTCTTTTATATACTGTAGTTCAAGGATTTTGAAAGTATCTATCTATTGCATAGAAAATTTCCTTGAGAATAATGAAAAGTGAGTCCATTCCTCCTCTAAGCATGTACACTTTCACTATTCTGAATAACTATCTGATAACAATATTTAGTTTGGTGGAATAGGAAGGTATTTGAAGCCAAACAAAGTACACAATACATTGTAATGGATTTAATGCAGAGATTGAAGAAAAAATTACATGGTATTCTTAATCCACATTATAATTTCTCTTTAGTCAATATGAATTCTTGTACATGTTTTTGCATGAGAGCAATGATGGTTTGGGCCTAGATGGGTCGTTGCATTTCACTTATCTGTTCTACTGGGAATTATAATTAGCATTTTCAGAGTCATATGGCCTAGGCTCTTCTTTTGATGCTGCTATGAAGTCTTCAGGTAAGAAGGAAATGAAGACATGACACTCACTTGGTTATAAAATATATATATTTTTCCTTTATATACAGATTCGGCCCTTGGGTAAACCAGGACACCACGGGTAGATTGTGCTGAACTAGATAAGTTGTATTCAGGTCGTATTAAGGAAACAGAAATTCTATAAAGGGAATTTGTGCCACTTAGTTTAGCCCACTAACCTTATTCATGTTTTCCCACTCTCCTGTGGATGTAAGATTTTACCAATGCAAAATCACTGGAGTACTGGAGAATTGGAGTACCAGACGGATTACTTTGATGGTTTACAATTTTACAGGTTGTTCACAAAGGTACCAAATCATTTTGGACACTTGTGAAGAAAGTCTTGGCACCTGTCAGAGATTTTTCCAAAAAGAATTGCCCATAAAAGGGTGCAAAAGAGATGAACATTTCAATGGTCCTTCAATATGAATGACCAGAATGGATTCTTCATGGTTATAAAAAAAATACAATAAATTCATCCTGCTATTAAAAAAATCATAATATGGAATGGAATGGTTTGTTTCTTGAAATCTGTCTTGCTAATTTTCCCACGAGCTTATACTTGAATTCATTTTTCATTAATATTTTAAAAGCAAATAAAGCCATCAGTGAAGTGCAATAGGATCACAATGGAGTAGATACTTATCAGTGGATAGAAACAGCATACAGCATTTTATGACTTAATATAAACTCTTTTCAATGTCAGACTGGAGAGTAGATCAGCTGAATGGAAAGTGATTATGCAATATCCCTGTAGAAAGAACTCATGCTATAATTTCCTTTTCAAAAGAATATTACAATAAGAAAGGAAACTCATTGGAATTGGATTCTTTTTGGTCAGAAGTGTCAAATGGCTTTGGGATTTGAACCTTGGTTTCTGTGGAGTCTAGATTTATGTTATGATATTTGTCATTTAACTAATAAGTATAACTATATAAAAGCTACAACAGCTGCTAGACCAACAACTTTTATCTAACTGCTTTGGAAACAAGTTGATGGTGGTGGTGACTGCTACAGTGCTTACCAAAACACATATATTTATGGTATTGATGTTATCAGTTGCAGAGTTCTCAGTGGCTTTGTACTTCCTTATAGCTCAGCCTTGGCTTTCTCTCTTTAGCTCTGCACTCTGGATGAACATCTCCACAGGACATGCATGGTGTCATCATTGGTGCATGTTCTTCTATTTATTAGACTCATCTTGCTGGCCTGATCGATGACTTCCTAAAGTAGCTTATAGGGTCACAAACACTGAGAAAGATCACAATATTGTTTTTGCAGAAGGAGAACATCAATCAGTTCCTGACAAAAAGCCCTCCTAGAAGGCCGTGCCTCTGCTTTGGACTCCCCATGGTGCACCTTTTTTTCTCAGCTTTCCTGCATGTCACTGACAGTGAGCAGGAGACACTTTTGTGACATCAGTGACGGAGATCCCTGCAAAGGGAGGTGAGGGAGGTGCAGGTGATACCAGGATGACCATCATCCCATCTGTGAAGAAAGGGAGAGACATTGAAATTTGTTGTAATGTGGGAAGACCACATTACACCCTTTGACCCCAAAGCTGACTCTCTGGTATAAGCAACACTGGTATTCAAGTATCTCAGAAAAGGATCTTTGTAGCCTCTCTCAGATCCTGCTCACTCCCTTCAGCAGCAAGTTGCCTACAACTGCAGGGTATATGGCTCTGAGGAAAATGAAGAGGGGAAAACAAACAAAAAATCAACTGAGAGTATTGTAAGCCAGTGGTGCTACAGATGACCAGCTGAGCTATGATTATTTATTACTGATCAGTGAGCGCCCGTGACAATGACTTTCACTAAGCGCTATTTCAAAAGACAATAGGGTGACTGTAGGAGTGTGGCTATAGGGGTCGACAAGCCCCATGGTTGGTGATAACATCGGACTCTTAACGATGAGGCCACGAGGAATGTAAAGAGTTTAGAAGGAACAAAGAAGGGTGATTCAGGAGATGCCTTGCTGTCTCCGACTGCTTGTTCTCCAGCCATTGGTGGGTGTTTGCTGTTGCTGGGCCAAGTTGTTGACCAATGAATAGTTAGTGGAAAAGTACTGCTGTATAGCAGATGGTATAAGAAGGGAACCTGTCCTCAGAAAGGGGGAGTTGAAGTTATGTCATCAATAAAGTAGTAGCAGTTACTCATCCTAAAAGAACCCTGGTGTCCGTGTGGTCATTACACCACAGGTAACAAGGAAATTTTTACTAGGTCACATATGCTGTGCAACAACCTACAGATTTATTTATTTATTTATTTATTTATTTATTTATTTATTTATTTATTTATTTATTTTTTCCACTGCACTGACAATTGTATAATTGTCATTATACAATGAGGATTTTTTTATCTTTTATTTTTCCCATGAGAATATGAATGATTCATTCTTTGATTCATTGGTTTCTGGGATAGAAAATAAGTTGGACAGCCAACAAATCAAACAATTATATGTTATCTGAATTATACTCTACATTTAAAAATTCTTCTGGAGCTAAATTAATGCACTTTTAGGACCTATTTAACTTTATCTCAAGAGATTCCAAGTCATGCTGAAGTTAGTTAGCTGTTTCTTTCTTCAATTCCCCTCACAGCTAGAAAATTATATATTATTTCTAAACTGGATTTGTCTAACTTCACTATTCAATTGTGGATCCTTAATACACCATTGGCAACAAGCTTAAAATGCTTCCAAGCATAAGCCATATTTTTCCTCTGTGAGCTCCTGCACACGGTGATCAAGTCAATTCTCAGTCCATATTCTGAGAGCAGAATAAACTGAGATCCTAGATCCTCTATGTCTAATGTCGTAACACTCATCTCTTTTTAGTTCTTCTTCGAAATCCCTAATTTATTCCCCATCCTTCTTGCAGAATAAACAGTAGAACAGGACAAAGAAATGAACCAGCTGTTGAGGTTGCCCCCAGAAATGCAATTGCAATAGTTTTGTTAATTCTATGTGTGTTGTACTCTCCTTAAAAGTGAAGCCATGGTATCTGCCAAGGAAGAGTGAAAGAGTAGTATAGATGAATTTATCAGTGAAATTGCAGCAGGGCAGTCTCTATCTGATTTAGTCACAATGCGTTGGAAACTTTGTGCACCAAGAATTGAGCATCTGAACTTTAGATAAGGACTATGCATCTCTAAAGATTTTTTTTTGTTTGTTTGTTTCTCATTGTTACAAGATAAATGATTCATTAGAGAAACAAAAAAAGTTTTCTCCTTTTCATAAACACAGAATCAGTGGGGGGAAAAAAAAAGTCACATTTATTACATAAACTGTATCCAAGAGCATCTGGTTTCATGACTGGCCTTCTGGAAATGCAATCCTTACAAGGTAAATATCAGTGAAGATAAAAACTTGCTGGTATGTTGCGGAGAGTGCAAGTGAGTTTGTAATGTAATGGAGATTGCAGAGAATTTATTTTAATCTCCTTAAACATTGTTATTTTTGGATCTATTTCCAGAAGTTTAAAAGTTGGGCTTTTAAATAAAGAGTTGGGCTTTTTTTTTTTTTTCAAATACACAATGCTTCAAAGTTTTCACTTACCAGCCCAGAAATGCTGTACTATAAATACATGAAATGTTGAATACCATGGCTACTAAAGATTAATTATGTTGTTATGTAGATAGTACCTTGACATATCTTTGTGTATTTAACACATTACAAAATATGTTAAGTACACAAATATATAGACATATATAAAGAAAGAAAACTTGATGTGTTTGGCCTGTTACTTAATGTTGATAATTGTGTTGCACCATAGTCACCATTGCATTATTTCATATTATGTCAATATAGCACCATCTAAAATGATGATTTTACGCTGGGATAAGGAAACAATAAAGCAGCAATTTCTTAGGACTTGAATATTAAAAATTTGAGCAGATTTTATAACTGTAAATTCATAAATATTTTAAAAGAAGAATTCTAGATACTGAAAATTCCCTCCAATCTGAAAAACTGTATGCTGAAAACTATCACGGAAAAAAACAAAGAGGCAAACAACAGCAAAACCCACCACCTCCACCACCAAAAGACAACCCTATCACCAGTACCTTACTGTGTAGTGTTTCTTTTCTTTTTTTTTTTTTTCCTATCAGCTATTAGAACTTAAGAATACAAATGGACTTACATGCAGCAATATTTTATGTTACTTTATATGTAAAATCCTTCATGTGTAGGAGTAAAATCAGAAAGATTAAGGAGCATTAGAGGTCAGTTAAAATTAGTTTGATCCTGTGGAAAAATGCTGATGACAAGCATCAAATCAACTTAGGCATTTCTTTTGATGTTGGAGTCTCCTTATGGTGTTTTAGGATAAAGGCAAATTCACTGGTTTCCTGCTTAAGTGTAATCCTGAACTAGTCATACGTGAACTTGTATGTTACAAGAAAAAGTAATCATGAATTTAAAGCAAGAGCCTTATTCTGAAATTATCAGGTACTTGAAGTAAAGTGCACTGAATGGATGTTTCATTATCAAGATGCAAGTCATATTGCACTTAGACTAGAAATTCATTTTTGAGACCTGGGTACATAGGATGAGCCATGAGAAAGTTAGGATTTACTGAAATACATAGAACAGTCTGACTGTACAATTTCAGTATGAAATAAGGTTCAAGATGATTTTAGACCACAGGAACAGGTTTGCTTTTAGTGAGGATAGGAGTACACAACTATTCTTTTTTTTTTTTTTTGTATTTATTTTATTTTTAATTTATTTTTTATTATTTTTATTTTTATTTCATTTTCTTTTTCATTAATATTTTACTCTCAGTAGAAATTCAAGCATGGAAATTGTTATTAAGGATAAAAATGCTGATGCTAGTTCAATTTCTTCTAGCTCCCAAAACTGCCATAGGCTCTCTACTGCTTATCTACACCGTGGTGTGCTTAGAGGCAAAGTACACCTCTGTACTTCACTTGTGCAAAGTAAGCCTCAGCAACATTGTCTGTTACACATTTTGTCTGCAGCATTGCTTTTTGTTAGTTTTTTCCTTTTCTTAAATCCATCTCATCAAGTGATTTCAGTAAGATGACAAGAATGAGGTGTAGGGAAAGGTGGAGGGAAAGAAAGGAGTGAATGTAAAGGGTAAAATTTGAGATTATGCTCAGACCCTGCCCAGGTGTTCTGCTACACACCTGTGTTAACTGTCAACATAAAAGACTAAGTTAAAAGTATTTGGCTGCAAAAGTATCCCTGTAGTGTGGCAGTATCCTGCTGGGACTCTTCCATTTCTGTGCTGTTTCTCCTCAGCTATGATGCTTCTCTGTTGCGTCAGTGTCCAATCCTGTTCCTACCTTTGCATTCCAGAACTTCGGGCACTGTATCTGGGAGGACACTTGAATGACATAACTACATAATGATTAAGTTCACTTGGTAATACACGTGATACCAAGAGATAATGTAAATAAAAGAGTCTTTATTAATATGAGGCCTATTATTTTGGTAAATAAACATTATATTAATCATTAAATTATGCTGTTTCAAAATGAATGTTACATTAGTCACTAAGTAATTCTCTGTAGAAATGAAGCAAATGGATAGTAGTTCCTTTTTAGATTTTAGTTACTTCCCTATAAGTATGTTTATGACTCAGGAATCCAGTCTGCCTGGTTTCTTGCCCTCTGCTCCCCCTACATTCACCTGGAGCTGCCAATGTCTACCTACATATTGTATACAATGCTGTATCTTTTAAGGCAAAAGTACTCAAACGTGTTTTTTCAAACCTCAGTCCTTATGGTCCACTGTAAGATTGATGGAGATAATTTTATTCCAGTAGTTTAAGGAAGCATTAATATAAAACATATTTTCTTCTTAAAGGAAAGTTGTAAAGTTAGGTCAAAGTGTCTTCTTGTATGATCATGTATCATAATTAGATTTTCTCTCTCTCATTCTTTCTCACTAAGCCTATGTCTTTCATGAATTCTCAATTTTGTAATTTACTGTAAGTACGAAGAGAGGAAATGAAAATTAGGAAATACTGGTATGGTCAAATGAATAATTCTTTCCCCCTAATTTCCTTTGAATTTAAGGATACAGTAATTCATTCTTATCCAACACTTAACAAAAAGCAGCTCCTATTTAATCTTTGTAATCCTGGCTTTGAAGCTGCTGCTGCTTTGTAATTTTCTATATGAGTGGCAATCACAGCAGTGGTTTTGATTAAATGATTACCCATAGGCCTGTTCTTGAATGAAATGATGGATGTACTCTGCTAAGATGCAAGTAAATGCTGCAAACTTGGTAACTTTCTCCAGTGTGAGATCCAAATATTGTTATGTACTATTACTATGAATTACTTGTGACACAAAGCATAACATATTACTTTCTTTGAGTAGTTTTTGTTGTTGTTGTTGTTTTTTTGTTTGCTTTGATTGGGGGGAGGGGAAAAAAAATTCTGACAAAGGTCATATGTCTCTGTAGGGTTTCTTGTAACTGTGTGTGTATAGATGGAGAGTGACTGCCTGTGTCAGCAAATGTTACCTCTGAAAGATCTTGAAGAGTCTAAAAATGTTTCTGCCTTTCTCTGTTCTTTAAAGCGTTCATTTCCTCTTTGACATTTTTTTTTTTTTTCAGAACTGTATGAATCATGTCAAATCTTCTTCTAATAAGAGGTTGACAAGCCGTTGTCTGAAAGGCAATTCTACAAGATACCAGCATGGGGATATTTAACATGATGTTTGCTCTTATGTTTTCTCCATTTTGTGGGCTGAGGGATTCAGTGGCATTCACAAAAATAAACACATAAGGTGAAACATTTGTAGATACAGGAAAATTAGTGTGAAAATTTAACAAATTCACAGACTTTATGGCCTATGCAATTTTTTGCAACTTTGTTTTTAATTATGCTCTATTTCACTTTGTTCCACAAAGCACATTGTTTTACAAACCCACACTTGAATATCATAATTCTTGTTTATGGGTTCCTCTTTCTGGAAAGGAACAAAGGTTTCCCACAGCAGTATCTACCTGGTAGTACTAACTTAACTGTGTCTCCCCTTCCTGGTATTGTGCCATATGGGAACTTTTCAGCTTCATTAAAATATGCATTTAATCATACAGACCAAAATTTGTATCTGGATTTGTGTGGAATATTTTTTGTGTAGAGAGAATATCAGGAACTAACTCCCCAGGAACTATTTAGTAGACTCTTCCTTTCTCCAGAGAAAGCAGTGGTCATTTTTTATTAACTCTATGGAGATTTTAAGTATTTCTTCTCTGGCAGTAACACATAAAAGCAGGACTGTGCATTCTGCACACTCCCCTGCAGCTTTTGCTACAGTGCTCTTCCTTGTTGGCTCCTTAGCGTTGTATAGAAATCCGTGGACCTTTTGTAAAAAGCTGTAACTTCTGTAAATAAGACAAATTAAAAAAAAACACAGAGAAACTGAGAGAATGGAGGTGGTAAAGGGAAAGGTCAAAGGAGGGAAAGATAACAGGAACATGAGAGGGATCCTTGGGGAAAAACAAAACCAAACAAAACCAAACAAAACTAACTAAGAAAGGAAAATCAATAAAGAGTAGAGAAAAAAAAATGACAATAAAAAGAAGCTAGTATTTCTTCATTGCCAACATTATTAATATTAGGGTAATGTTTACATAATAGTAATGTTCGCAGTTGTGCTGTGAATTTTCCATACAGGTACTCTCCCATAGTTTCTGCAGTCTGATCTCTCACTTACCCTTGTTGCCTCCACAGACCTCACAGTTTTCCTTTCCTCGTTCTATTTCTCTTTTCTCTCCTGAAACAGCCAGAAAGAATTCCTCATTTCACCCATGGCTCACAGCACTAAAGCTGTGTTTTCTTTGAAATGCTGGCAGGTATGTTACTTGGGAATAGGAGTACAAGTGATGAAAAGAAGAAAAAAGAGTATGAGGACATGTAACAAAGAAGCTGCAGACTGAAAGGTGAAGAGGTTACTCCTCATCACCCTCACTACCAGAACACTGACATAACTATCTGTGAAGTCATTCCTTCTCCTCATTGTATCAGTGTGGTCTACATTCAGCACTTAAAAATAATTAAGTTTTTAAAATCTGGGTCATTTTTACAGAATCAAGCTAAGGAGAAATTTTCATATGTTATCTAACAGATCTCAACCAACAGCATCCTTCATGTGTGGTTATGGGTGGTGACTTCTAACCAAACCTAGCTGGAATGAAAACTTTTTTTACATAGCTTAGCTTAGTATTTTGTTGGAAAGTAGTAAACCTAGTGAAGAATGAATGCAAGATATACTGCTGTATACTTTTGAAAATATTTGAAAGACAGTGTTGTAGACCAATGTGGTACATACAGCTTGGTGTGGTGTTATTTAAAATTCATTTATCAGTCTCTTTAGGTCATCGTTAGTTTACCACTTCAGAAATTATGAAAGACAGCGTCCCATACAGGGCATTTGTCAAAGTCACTTGGCTTATTGTTCTTTTGGATAGTCTTCTAAATATTAGGATAATGGGAGCTCCTCTCATACTGTGTATGATCAAAACTTACTGATGTTTATGAAGACTTACCTGACCTCAGAGGACAGGGACATTGGGACACATTATATCTCAGTTACCACCTACTTGATAGTTAAAGTCTTTTCACAAAATCTGTTCAACCCCAGCTCTATCAACCTATTTTGAAGGTCTTTTCCAGACTTAATGATTCTATGATTCATAGCAGAGGTGCTCCAGCCTTCTGATCATCCTTGTGATGCACTCATTCTAATCCGTGCGCTCATTCTAATACATCCATGTCTTTCTTATGTTGGGGGCCCCAGAGCTGAATGCAGTGCTCCAAGTGGGATCTCATGAGAGCAGAGAGGGAGAATCACCTCCCTCGACCTGCTGGCCTTGTTTCTTTTGATGCAGTTGAGGATATGGTTGGCCTTCAGGGCAGCAAGAGCATGTTACTGACTCATGATGAGGTTCTAATCAACCAGCACTAACAAAGTCTCTTTTCCTCAGAGCTGTTCTCAATTCATTCTCCACCCAGCCTGGAGATATTTTTGCTGGGGATTGCCCCAACCTAGATTCAAGACCTTGCACTTGGCCTTGTTGAACTTCATAAGGTTCACACAGGCCCACCTCTCAAACATATCCAGGTCCCTCTGGATAGCATCCTTTCCCTCCAGTATGTCAACTGCACCACACATCTTGATATCACCCAAAAACATTTTGAGGTTACACCCTACCCCAATGTCCATGTCACTGACAAGGGTGTTAAACAACTCTGGTCTCAATACCTACCCCAGAGGAACACCACTCGTCACTGGTCTCCACCTGGATATCAAGCCATTGACCACAACTCTTTGAGTGTAACCATCCAGACTATTCCTTACCCACCGAGTGGTTCAACTGTCAAATCCAAGTCTCTCCAATTTAGGGACAAAGATATCATGGGAGATAGTGTCAAATGCTTTCCACAAGTCCAGGCAGATGAAGTCACAGAATCACAGAATCACAGAAATGTAGGGGTTGGAAGGGACATCAAGAGATCATCGGGTCCAACCCACCTGCCAAAGCAGGTTCCCTAGAGAAGGTTGCCCAGGTAGGAATCCAGACAGGCCTTGAATATCTCCAGAGAAGGAGACTTCACAGCCACCCTGGGCGGCCTGTTCCAGTGCTCTGTTCCAGAAGAAGTTCTTTCGAATGTTGGCGCAGAACTTCCTGTGTTCTATTTTTTGGCCATTGCCCCTTGTCATGTCCCCACAAACCACTGAAAAGAGATTGGCCAAATCCCACTGTCTCCCACACTTAAGACACTTGTAAACATTGATAAGATCCTCTCTCAGTCTTTTTTTTCTCAAGGCTGAACAGACCCAGGTCTCTCAGTCTTTCCTCATAGGGAAGATGCTCCAGGCCCCGTATCATCTTTGTGGCCCTCCGCTGGACTCTTTCCAGGAGATTCCTGTCTTTTTTGTGCCGGGGAGCCCAGAACTGGACACAGTACTCCAGGTGAGGACCAGGGCAGAGTTGAGGGGGAGGATCACCTGCCTTGACCTGCTGGCCATGCTCCTTTTAATGCACACAAGGATCCCATTGGCCTTCTTGGCCACCAGGGCACACTGCTGGCTTATGGTCAACCTGTTGTCCACCAGGATCCCCAGGTCTTCCTCCTCAGAGCTCCTATCCAGCAGGTCATCCCCCAGCCTGTACTGATACATGCAGTTGTTCCTTCCCAGGTGCAGGACTTGCTGTTGTTAAACTTCATTTGTTTTTTTCCTGCTCAGTTCTCCAGCCTGTCCAAGTCAGTTGTTCTTTACCTGTCCACCAACGCTGTGGCCACTTTGTAGAAGACCACCAGGTCTGTCAGGCATGATCTGCCCTTAGTGAAGTTATGTTGGCTGTCACCAGACACCTCCTTGTTTTCCATGTGCCTTAGCATAGTTTTCTTGAAGATCTGCTCCAGGATCTTGCTGGGCACAGAGGTGAGACTGACTGGCCTGTAGTTCTCTGGCTCTTCCTTTTTTCTGTTTTTAAAACTGGGGGCTATGTTTCCTCTCTTCCTGTCGGGGGAACGTCACTGGATTGCCATGATTTCTCAAATATGATGGACAGTGGCTTAACAACTTAATCTTCCAGTTCCCTCAGGACCCACAGATGCATCTCATCTAGCCCCACGGAATCTTCAGGTTTCCTAGATGGTCTCATACCCGATTTTCTCCTACAGTGGGTGGTTCTTCATTCTCCCAGTCCCTGCCTTTGCCTTCTGGGACTTGGGCTATGTGGCTAGAGCACTTGCTGGTGAAGACTGAGGCAAAAAAGTCATTGAGTACCTCAGCCTTCTCCATAACCTGGGTAATCAGGTGTTCCTTTTCCTTCTGGTGAGGGCCCACAGTTTCCTCAGTCTTCCTTTTATCACTGATGCACCTACAAAAGCCGTTTTTATTCCGCTTGATGTCCCTGGCCAAAATGACATC